>NC_142161.1:27939609-27944609 GCF_024610735.1 Ursus americanus
TAGTGTTGGAATGCGCGGATGTCCCGGAGCTGGATTTGTTTAGTGAATGGCTATTTTAACTCCCTTCCTCCCCATTCCGCGCCTCCTCCTCCCCCCCCCGCCCCCCCCCACCGTGTGTTTCCGGGTTATGGTCACAGATGCTGAAACCGAGATATATGTGTGTGTGTGTGTGTGTGTGTGTGTGTGTGTGTGTGTGTGTGTATAATATATATATAATGTTAAATATATTAAATATATTTAATAAATATATAATATATATTTATATATAATAAATATATTATTTATATATTATATAAATAAAAATATAATAAATATATAATAAAATAAATATATAATATATTTAAACATATTAAATGTATTTAATAAAAATGTTAAATATAAATATATTAATATATAATATTATATATATATATATTTAAATACTGGTTGATTTATTTATTTGACAGAGAGAGAGAGACAGCCAGTGAGAGAGGGAGGGAACACAAGCAGGGGGAGTGGGAGAGGAAGAAGCAGGCTGCCATCGGAGGAGCCTGATGCGGGGCTCAATCCCAGAACGCCCGGATCATGCCCTGAGCCGAAGGCAGACGCTCAACGACTGAGCCACCCAGGCGGTTTCGGGGGAAACCGATATTCTTATCGCCACACCTGCCTTTGCACGGATGTTCCCCCATGCCTGTTTGTTGTCCTTGGATGTCATCGTGGTACACGCAGAGAGGGATTCAGTGTGCACCTTTCTGGGGGCGTGTGTCAATCACCCCCTTTCTGCCCTCCTGAGCTTTCTTCGTATGCTTGAGAGAGACTTCCTCCCCTTGAAATGATAGAAGAAAAATGGTTCAACCGTTGTTGTTCTAGGAGTACTCACACGGTCTCTGTTTTCCGTTCCCTGCCTGCCCCCCGAAATTTGTCTTAAGTCCTCCCAGAGGCCCAGGGCACCGCCCGTGTGCCGCTGTGGGAAGCCCGCGTAATGCCGGCCGGGCCTCTGGGGCCTGCCGGTGTCTGCGGGGAATTTTATTTTATTTTTTTAAGATTTTATTTATTTATTTCACAGAGAGAGAGAGAGAGAGAGAGAGAGACAGGCAGACAGACAGACAGACAGGCAGGCAGGCAGACAGGCAGACAGACAGACAGACAGGCAGGCAGGCAGACAGGCAGACAGACAGACAGCGAGAGAGGGAACACAAGCAGGGGGAGCGGGAGAGGGAGAAGTAGGCTTCCCGGTGAGCAGGGAGCCCGACGGGGAGCTGGAAACCAGGACCCTGGGATCGTGACCCGAGCTGAAGGCAGACGCTTAGCGACTGAGCCACCCACGCGCGCCCCTTTGGGGAATTTTCCGCCCACGTCCGCTTCCGGCGGGGGCGTGCGTGCGTGCGTGGGCGTGCGTGCGTGGGCGTGAGCGCATGCGTACGCGCGTGTCCCGTGGCCAGCCGGCTCCCTTTCCGGCTGGAGCGGCCCAGACACGTTTTCCCGGTCTGCCCTGGGGTGCTGCAGCCGTGCCGCGCTGGTCGGGGGCTCCCGAGGCCGACGCCCCGGGTCCGCGCGCCCCACACCCTCTGCCCGCCCCTCCGAGGTGGGGCCGGGACAAGATCGGGTGGCCGGGCGGCCGGCTGTGCGCCTTCACGGGCCCGCGATCTGGATCTGTCTCGGTGTCCTTTGCGCCGGTTGTCGGGCGCCACCTGGCGGCCGCTTTTATATAGCGTCACCCTGCCAGAGCGTCGCCGATGTCAGTAAGGGATGGCATTTGGCTGCGGTCCCCAAGCCGGAGTTCCAGGAAGCCGGTGACACTAGCGTGATTGTCCCGCTCTCTCTGGGGTGTCGGCGCGCGATCGGCTCGCGGGAGATTGAACCTCCAGGCTTGTGAGGGTGTGACGCCGCCACCGCCTCGCTCCCTGAGAAGGGTGTGGGGGTCGCCTGGACGGGTCGACCAGCACCCACCGGTGTCCCCTCCTCGGCCCGTGGGGGAATGGGAGCGGGTGTGTCCGGCGCCCGGACGCCATCCGGCCGGTGGCTCCGGTCGGTCGTCGCGCGGTTTTCTCCCGTGTCGCGCTCGAGCCTTGAGAGGAAGCCCGTGGATGGCGTGACGGGCCCGGCCACGGGGCACGCGTGGGGTTCCGGTCGTCTGACCCGATTTTCTTACCAAGCTTTCCGAGGCCCGCTGCGGAGGTGGGGACCGGAGGGGACCGGAACGGACCGGACCGGATCGGGTCGCGAGGGGAGGCACGGATATGGCGCCCCAGGGGCCCGGCCGCGATTCCCATTGCGGTCCGGCCGTCGGGGACGCCTCCGTGGTATCGCCCCCTCCCCCCCCCCAGTCCCAACTGGGAGTCGGGGACCGGCATGGGACCGGCATGGGACAGGCGTGGGGCCGTCCTGAGGGCCGGGGAGCAGGGCGTCCACAGGTGCCTCCGCAGGACTTTGGTGATTTTTCTAAGTCCTGACGTGGGGACGACAGGCGGACTGGGGGAGGGCCTACCCGCCCCGCCCCACCTCCCGCGAGTCCCCCGTCGGTCCCGGCTGCCGCCACGCTCCCGGGGTCGACCAGATGGCCCTGGGGGCTCCAGGGGCCGGGGCTGATGGAACGGTGCTTGGGGCCGGTGGCCTGGCTACGGTCCCAGGAGGTCCCGGTGACTTGTGTCTAGGCCCCGGCAGTCGGCGTGGTGATTTTGTCACCTGAAATGAGCACTTTTTGTTGCCAGGTAGGTGCTGACACGCTGTGCTTTGGCGACTGTCGCCTTAGAGATGGGGACCTCTGGGCGTGTGCGGGGCGGGGGGGACCTCTGGGCTTGACCATGGTGCCAAGCCCGGCTGTGCCCTCGCTTACTTGAGCCGTCCGCGTGGGCCTGTGCGCCGGCTCGGGTGCCTCCAGATGGTCCAGGCCGTGGTGCCGCCTCCGGTCTCCAGCACCCGAGGGCGGTGTGGGCAGGCGGCGTGGGTGCTTTACCCCGTGCGCTCCCCACTGCGGGCACCTGGCTGCGGTCGTGACAACCCTTGTCCCGCAAGGCTCCGTGCCACGTGTCAGGCGTCCTCCTTCCTTGGGTTGTCCGGCTGCTCTCGCCCTGGGGTCGAGGGGTGCTGGCGAGGCTGAAAGCAGGTCCCTCTGGTTGCTGTCCTCGCCGGGCTTTCCCCCCCTCGGGACCTCCCTGGGCACATTCTGCCGATCGATGTGGTGATCTCGCGCTCTCCCGGGCCGGGCCTAAGCCGCGTCAGACGAGGGACGGACATTCATGGCGAATGGGACCGCTCTTCTCGTTCTGCCCGCGGGCCCTTCGCGCTCCTCCTCCTCCTCCGCCTGCTGTGGCGGTGCGGGGAGGGCGCGGGGGGGGGTGTGTGGACTCCGGCCCGACCCCGCCCTCCCACGTTCGGCCTCCTGGTGTCCGTGGGACCGGGGTCCTCTGACGCAGCGGACACTCTCGCTTGCCTTTCTTGGCTTCGTGTGGTGAGCGGCTCTCCCTGCCATGGGGAGGGCCGTCCCGACGCCGCGCTGCTCACCGCCTGGGCGTGCTGAGCGCGTTGCGCCTGGCCCTCCGTGGTGCCCCTGGAGCGCTCCAGGTTGTCTCAGGTGCCCGAGGCCGAGCGGTGGCGTCGTTTCCTGTTCCCAGCGACCCCCTCGGGCCACCGCTGTTGGTGGCGTAGTCCGAGGAGCGGGTGGTGGAGTCGGTAAGGGAGGACCACCTGCCCCCCCCCCATGGGGATGCGGGCGCCTCGTCGTCCCCCTGGCGCATGCCGTGCTGGGGGGGCCTGGACGTGGCGGGGTGTGTGAGCGATCGCGGCGGGCCGAGCCAGCGCTGTGGCGCTTGGCCAGCCGAGGGGTGCCGTTTCTTCGCCCCAGCATGCCACGTCCGTCTCCGCCTCTCGTGGCCTCGCCGGAGGCACGGAGCTCTTTCCGGGCGGTGACGCGAGCATGGTGTGCGTGGCGGGGCAAGGACGGTCTCCTTGTTGGGCCCCAGCCGTGAGCGCTCAGGATTGCCCTGTGCCTGCCCCTTGCCGCAGACCTACCCCCGCCCCCCGAGCCCTTGGCGGCCTTTGGAGAGCCGTTTAGCGGGGCCCGGTCGGGGGACGAATGGGTGGGGGCGATGCGCCCTCGGTGAGAAAGCCTTCTCTAGCGATCCGAGAGGGTGCCTTGGGGTACCGGAACCCCCCAGCTGCCGCCCCTCCTCTGCGCGTAGTGGCCACCGATGCGGGGTGACTACCGTTGCGTGTTGGGCAGAGCCCCCTCTCCGTGAGGGGTCTGCCGGCCCCGCGGCGGGGCCGAGCGCCGCTCTTTGCCTACCGCGGCCTGCGCCTCCCCCCTCCGAGTCGGGGGAGGATCCCGCTGGGCCTGGCCGGCGTCCGGCGCGCGGGGCTCCCGCGTGCGTGCGAGTGCGCGTGCGGCCACTCCCTCGCGGTGCTGTGTCTCCCGAGGGGTGGGGCGCCCCCGCGCGTCCCGCTTCCCCGTGCCGTGCGAGCGGCTGTCTCCCGCCCGCTCCCGTCCCGAGTTGCCGCCGGGGGTGGCGTGCGGGCACGGGTCGGGCCGCTCTCGCCTGGGGGTTGCTTCCCCTGGGTCGTGACTCCGGGATGGACCAGACGGATGGACGGAGGTTCTGCTGGGCCCCTGCGGCGGGGGTCACGTGGGGTTTTTGGGTCCCAGCCGTGGTGGGGCCTGGTTCGCGGGGGGGGGGGGCCCGCCAAGGGTGCTGAGGCCGGCCGGCGTCCCGGGCGTCGCGGGACCGCTCTCATGCTGGTGGCGGTGGGATCCCGTGCACGTTTACCCGGTGGCCCGGTTCGCGTCTTCGTTGGCGCGCGCCCTTCCCCCGAACCACTCCCCCCACGCGCTCCCGGCCCTCGCCCGCTCTGCGCCCCCTCCCCGTCACCGCCGACCCACCCCCTCCGTGCCCGCCTCGACCAGATGGCTGAAGGCACGTCGTGCCCCCGATCCGCCCTCTTGGGACCGAAACCGGCCTCGCCGCTGTTGGGTGTTGTCCCCTCCCCAGCCGCTACGGCTTTGGGGGGGTGGTCGTCCCCGG